>NW_017670762.1:0-43519 GCF_001879085.1 Nicotiana attenuata | reverse complement strand
AAAAAAAAAAAAACTAAAACTACAACGTTACCGACCCCCCCCCCCCCCCACCCAAAAACCTATGCACCCCCCCGCCCTCTTCTCTCTCCATTTCTCGTTGGTCATAAATGGGGTGCCCTCTAAATGAGGGGCAGTGTTTTCTCTGATCCCAAAAACATCTATAGGTTCAAAATGAAGAGCAAAATATAGGGATGATGAGGGGTAGGATTGTAAATTGTTGAACTAAGGGTGGTAGTATATAACTATATATAACAAGGATATTTCTCTTTGGTTCTAGTTATCTATAGTCTATATCCTTTTTCACTCTTGATGTTTAATTTCTATTCACTGACAATATGATATACATTATCATTTTAAGATGACTAATAATAGATTGATAATATATTGAGCTATCCCAATTTGGTAACATAAAAATGCAGAAAATAACATATTATAACCGGTTAAAAGATGCTGGTACTATGAAAATTTGTTACATTGCTCAGTGAGTTAAATCATATTTTTTTGCTATACAACTATGACTTGAACTTTACTGCTACTGCGAAATTCTATACATATCAAATGGAAGATATAAGAATAATAATCAAAAGTACACGAGGACTAAATAAAAAATTGTCTGAATTGTAGTCTTCTGTACATACTACAGTAATAGTTTATTTTGGCAGATATATCCTAATATTTTAGTTTTCATATCTAATCCTGTTCTTGTGTACTAATCTAAAGATAGGGCAAAGTGGTATATAGCATGTTGAGAGAGTTGATCCTATCTTTTTCATTCTTGCATATCTTCTGCTCTACTTTTTTGTTTCTCATTTGATGTCCGATATTTACAGTGGGGCTCGACTAAATATACGTCCCACATTAATGGATAAAGCGACCATCTAATAAAGGTGGGGTTAAACTGTGACACCTTAGGCGAATCCCACATCGACAAAACATGGGAGAGATGTTGGGTATATAAGTAGATAGGTCTTAGACTCTCGTAATGAGTTTTAAAGTCGCGCAGGCCTCGGCCCAAAGCAGACAATATCACTAGTGGGCTAAACAGTTTGTTCTAAGTTTATAGTTAAAATATCATGGTATAGCCAGTTTTCACACTGGTCAATAAAAAAATGAAAAATAGCCACTATTTTGCTGCAACAGGGACCGGTCCAGTATAATATACGGGAGTTCTGGTGCATTTGTGTACGAACTCCAGCATATTATGCTGGACCGGTATACTTTGCTAACTCCTATAAAATTTGCGGGAGACTGGAGCACCAGTGCTCCAAACTCCAATATATTATACTCGACAATTATACTTGCTGGAACTCCCGTAAAATTTGCGGGAGTTCCAGCATAGTTATCCTGGAACTCCCGTAAAATTTACGGGAGTTCAAGCATACTTATGCTGGAACTCCCGTAAAATTTGAGGGCGTATTTTTCTAGATTTTGAACAGTGTTTTCGCTCAGATTTAAAGTGGCTAAATTTCGATGACTTTTGAAACTTGGCTATTTTTTAACGACCAGTGGTAAATCTGGCTATTTTTTAATTTCTCCCAAGTTTATATATAATTTGACGTAGTAATATTCTATATATAGTAATTGGCCTAACACATGGAGTTATGCATATCCTTTGGGGGCAAGTGGTTTCTTAATCTTTGAAACAAATTGCACTAATGTTCTTTGAACGTTCAAACTGTATCCAAGTTTCACTCTTATTTTACCCTCTCTTTTTTGCCTATATTATTGGCTAAACTCATTTGCAAGAAACTTTAAGAAAGTCATTCCTTGTTTGTGTACCAAATCTCTCTTAGTTTATTATATGAATAGGGTACGTAACTCTATTTATTTTGTTGCCTGAACTGTTGAATATATACCGTCAGATGTCTCTATAATATTATCCTTATATAATATTCATTCATTATAAAAGGTATATTTTTCTTGGAATCAATCTTTATATTATATTATAATATATGTTTTCTATAACAGCACTTCACTATGGCAGCTAAAAAGTATCGGAACAAACGAATTTATTATAGGAAGGTAAAGAGTTAAAAATCTACGATCTCTTTCCACATCTCTCACTAAGTCAAGGTTGACAAGTTCAATAATGGTAGGATATAACTAATTAAGAATGATATTTAATAAATGTTTAAGTGCTTATTTAACACTCCACCAATTAGAATACTATGATTGATTTGGGAAAATGTAATAAAGACTCTATTTTGTTATAACATTAAATATTTTAAAACAAACTTAGTTGGCCAAAACAATTAATGTTTTGGACTAGAGGGGATACTGATTAGTGAATAAGATAACCTAATTGCAAATCGTGCTTAAATTCTACTTAAGATCAGAAAAACGTTGACTCCATAAAATGTGATTTTTATTAATGTGGACCAAGTATATATGCTGCATTAGTCCATAACTTTTCGGACTACAAGGGTCTATAGTACGCAGTCTTATCCTGGATTTCTACAAGAGGATGTTTCCATAGCTTAATTGAACCCGTAACATTCTAGTCAAATGGCCGGCAACAACTTTACCAGTTAACGCCAAGGCTTCCCTTCGCTTTATAAATCGTTTAGCTAAAATAATACTCTAGTACAGTACCGTAGCTGTGAAAAATAAGCTCAGATCATTGGTGTCAAACCAGGAATTTCAATTAGAGGATTCAAATAAATTCAAGGAACACTTCATCAGACGTGCGATCCGAACAATCTTTGAGCATATTTTATGCCACATTAAAATCTTTTTCTATATAAAGAAAAAACTCGACAATATATATATATATATATATATATATATATATATATATATATATATATATATATGTCATTAGTTTATCTAATAAAACTAAGTACTTACTAATTTTTTATTTTGAATTAAAATTGATTATTAGTGCAAGAAAATATGTATATTCGTGTATATAATTTAAATTCATCTATTTATTCACTGAATGAAAACCTTTGAGTAAGATTAAAGTTGTTTTCATGTGGCCTATCAGTCATGGTTCATTCGTAAAAATAACCACTAATAGACCGTCACATCACACATTTGGAGTGTGACCTTTCCCCGAACGACAGAGGCGGACCTATGTTATAGAACGAGGGGTCATCGGCACCTGTAATATTCGGCAAGAATTTCATGTATAAATGAATATGTCTTTACAAAATAGTGATATATTAGTACTGACACTCTATATACGAAGTAAATTTTGATAGAACGTAAATATGCACCCACTACTTCTAAATTTGGGGTCCGCCTCCGAATGATGTATAAATACGAAATACTTTGTATATCGAACTATTTTTTTTACATGAATTTATTCAGTGAATTTCCAGTTGGACATAAGTCATATCAATGTCAGAAATCCTGGTCCTCTTCTTCCTTTTCTCTTCCTCTATCTGTAATCTGTCCACTGCCACACCCCTTAACCTAACCAACCCACTACTTTTCATTTAATTGTTTTTCTTTCTTTTTCACTCCCATAACTTTCTCACATTCTTTTCCCATCCAAAAAAAAAAAAAAATTATTATATTATATGCATGTTGCTGCTGCTGCTGCTGTTTATCCTCAGCTTTGTCATAATCATCAAACTGCTCCCCCGATAGAAACGGGGGACTTTTCTTTTCCTTCTTTTTAACAAAAAATAATAATTGATCATTTGCATGACTGACACTTAATAATTCTTCCCCTTTTATATATTCTCCTTTTTTAGGCAGATCATTTCAGAGAGACTGAGATACTCCTCTTCAATGCAGAATCTTTTTCTTTTTCCCTTTCTTTCCACCTTTATAACGGGCTTGTCTTAGCTCTTTTTAGTCTTTTGACACGTAGTGGCACGTAATGTAGTCAATATATCATGTCAATTTGTTTGAATTTTTGCGTAGTATGAGAGTCAAATTTATCAATTTTTGGTATAAATTCGAACATAAAATCTTTAAATTTTTTAAATAAAAGTTACATATTTAGATATTACATAAAAAGTACTACTATAAGTTATAATAAGTAACAATTCAAAATATTTAAAAATTATTTACAAAAGATATGATCAAAGAAAACGTTGTTTGACACTCTAAATAGTAATGATTTAGTTCCTTTTTAACGGATGGAGTACGTCTAATAAGAATTAGAGGTAATAAGTGTCTTGCAAAATTTAAGTGCATTGTGGAAACATTGGGACAAATTGAGGAAATATTTATGTGTTATCTCTAATTTTCCGGAAGTATTTCTTTAGAATATTTAGCCGTTTTCTCTTATCTACCTAGAAGAATTGAAATTTGAGTAAATATCAGTAGTACATAGTAAAGTTAATTGGTCAAACATGAAGTTAAAGTTTTATATGTTACTGGTTTGATCGATTCAATAAATAATATGATGTAACACTAGTAAAATTATCATATTTTTGGGCATTCACATGCAACAACTTTTAATAACATATCATTGTTTGTGATGCAAGAGTGATCAAAACACCTAAAAACTCACCCAAAAAAAGATTTTTTTTTCTTTTCTTCAAGCTTAGGTCTTCGACTGTGTCCTTTAAATGGAAGTGTAGCAATAGCAACAGGCTTGAAAATTATTGAAAGTGAAATTTAAGAACCTAAGAGCGTGGCCAAGTGGTCAATGAAGTATAATTAGATTTCATATTCAAATTTCAACAGATCATTTCAAGTTTTAGTGGACAGGGTTACCTCTTCTTAGGCCGAGGGTCTATCGAAAACAATCTCTCTACCTTCACAAGGTAGGGGTAAGGTCTACCTATACACTACCTGCCCCGACCCCACTTATGTGATTTCATTGGGTATGTTATTGTTGGTGGTGGTGGTGGACAGAGTTACCCGGTATCTGTACTAATAGGAGATAATGGGTACCATGGAAATTAATTGAGGTGTGTGCAAACTGACGCGATACTATAATTATCAAAAAATGAAAAAGGTAATTAAAAAGAAAAAAAGAAAAATAAATAGAATGCATAAGGAGAGAGAGATTGAGAGAGGGTGCATTAGGTGTGTCCCTAAGCGAGGACACTAACCCTTGTCTTACGGGTCTTGGGGTAATTTTATTCTTAACATTTAGGGACAGATTGGAAGAAAATCTTGATTCCTAAGGAATTTCACTCTCTCTCTCTCTCTCTCTCTCTCTCTCTCTCTCTCTCTCTCTCTCTCTACCTTTGTGTGTGTCTAATAATTTCTTATTTAATTCTCTCTCTTTCAAATGCATGAACAACAGAATTGACTGAATTAAATATTATTGTTTTTTTAGGTTTTTTATTCGATGTCCGGTATACGTATTGGGAGTCGACTAAATTCGGATTTGCGCTGAAAATTTTCACATTAAGGATAAAACGCACCCTAATAAAGGAGATTATATACGAAGAGCTCGAAACCGAGACCTCTAGTTAAGGATGAAAGAGTACTTACCAAATCACTCCACCACAATCCTTGTCGGTAAGTATTGTTTCAAGTGAGAGTGAAAACTTCATTTTAAAAATTCTTTCACTCAATTCTTTATCCTTTTTGTTTTTATGCAAAAAGTATATCATTCTTTCACATGTCTTAGAATCTCAGTTTCGTTCTTTGTACTTTGTATGATAATGCTTATATAATACTGTAGACATCGAAATGTTAATGGATCGAGTTAAATTCTAAATTTAAGATACTACAAGATCTCTTGAAATTCTAGGAGTCTGTCAGTGTTGCTTAGATGCTACTCTACCAAAACCGTAGGTCACTCTTATAAAAAGGGTTACGTAATCCTTTAAAAAATATCTCAAAAATGGAGATCATCTCGAAAATCCCATAAACTCACGCGATATTCACAAAGAGATCAAGAAGTGGCCGAATAATTCTTGATAATCAAATACTTCAAGAAGATCCACAACATACTTCATGGAAATCAAATAAATCCATGAAAGCCCGCACCATCCTACGTTCGAGAAACACGCTGTTCTAGCCCTCGAATCACGGAGATAATCAGGAGAGTTGTACCCGCGTCTTTTTATGAATAAAATTATGTTCCTTCATATTTATATTGTGGTTGTAATTTATTTTTGAATCACGAAATTTTATTGCGAACAAATACTATCTCGTATCAAGCTAGACAACGGCTAAATATAGACTCATCGATCGAATGTAAGGTACAAAAATACTAATGTTGTTTATTTAATTGATTTGAAAAATGGTGGAAGAAACAAATTTTCCTTTCTCTTGAAAATTTCCCAAATCTATCTTCTTGTTTTTGTTTACTAGAATATGATTTTTGGAATTTATTGACCACCTTTCGGAATAAAGAACAACAACAAAACTAGTATAATTTCGAGTGAATTGGGGAGGGTAGTGAGTATGGAGACCTTATTTTTACCTTAAGAAGATAGAGAGATTGTTCCTGCTAAACCCTCGACTCAAGAAAAAATACAAAAGAAATAGTAACACTGGACAGTAACATCAGCAAAATAAAAAGAAAATCAAAGCAAAAAAATAAAATGCAATAATATAAAATCTGGAAAAATAAAGAAACCAAACTAAAAACAATTCCAAGAAAGGAAAAAAAAAAAAAGGAAGCAAACTGAAAGACTTCAGTACCTTACAATAATATTAAATTGAAGCAAACTGAAACCATATTTTCTTGATTTTTGTTCAATGTATTAGATATTGATTTATGATTCCCATTTGATTTTTTTTGGTCATTCCAATTTGATCAACTTGAAATTTAATTGCACTTTGGTTCTAGGGTAATTTTATATATAGATGCCTCTTCCAAAGGAGGTGATTAATTAGTTAGATATATATATCTAGTTGAAAATGTACTTTTTCACTATGCATGAGAATTATAATGGTCTAAAGGGCAGCCCGTGCACAAGGTATTTCGTGTTCATATAGGGTTCGGGGAAAGGGCATACTTCACGGGGCGTAATTTAGACAGCCACCTATCGTAATGCAAGCATTAGTTACCGTTTCTATCACTCGAACCCGTGAACTTATATGTCGCACGAATATAACTTTACTGTTGCTTCAAGGCACCCCTCCGGATTATATTGGTTTCAATTACAAAATCCACTCATTACCAAATTAGCTGAATTAGGTCATGATTGTATAATTAATTAGTTAATTTGATGCACACCAACTAGATGTGGCACGTAGTCACATATAGGTGGTCCAATGAGTGTGACTATGCACCCATTAGAAAAATATGAAATTAAATCCTTAAACCTTATTATAAATACAAGATAAGAGATATCTCTGTAAACTCTCATTCAATTCCCAAGTATTTGAAAAAATGTTTTTGCACATTTTGACCTTCTCCTTTTAATTTTTCAGACTTTCAGTTAGGTACTATATGTTTTATGTGATTGATATCTGCAATTTGTTTTCCAATTGTATTAGCATATGAAGCTCTGCAGTAGTCTAAGAGAAAAAATATTTATTGGTAGCTGATATTTATATCAAATTAAATTAAGTTAACAATTAAAAATTAAAGTGAGAAGCACATCACATAACGATAGTTAAATAAAAAAATTATGTGCAAAATACATGCATACATACATACACAAAAGCGGATCTAGGATTTTAATTCTATGGGTTCAATATTTACAATTTTAGTAAATATTAAGCATAATTTTCAAGAATATATAACGTATATTATAAAACTATTTTTATTTAAATAATTATTTTTATATTACGTGCATATAATATATATTTTACAACCTTTATTTTCTTTCATTCTGAATTGTGTAAATAAATTTTTGAATTTTTGTTGAATAAGACTTGCGTAGTGTTGAATATGACTTGCGTGTAAAATTTGGGGTCAATCGGACGTGGTTTGGTTGGTTTTGGCATCGGTTGTAGAATTTTAGAAATTCAAGTTCATTATTAGGTTTGGATTGGAGGGTGATTCGTGGTTTTAGCGTTGTTTGATGTGTTT
Organism: Nicotiana attenuata; assembly: GCF_001879085.1. Taxonomy (NCBI): domain Eukaryota; kingdom Viridiplantae; phylum Streptophyta; class Magnoliopsida; order Solanales; family Solanaceae; genus Nicotiana; species Nicotiana attenuata. Next base: position 35,616 of record NW_017670762.1, on the reverse strand, counting down.
TGAGGGCTCGACTAAGTTCGTATGATATTTTAGGATTGGTTGGTATGTTTGATTGAGGTCCCGGGGGCCTCGGGTGAGTTTCAGATGTTTAACGGATTCGATTTGGACTCAGGCAAAATTCTAAAGTTGGTTGCTTCTGGTATTTTCACACCAACGGTGGGCAGCCCGCAGGTACGGCCCCGCAGAAGCGAGGAAGGAGGTCGCAGGTGCGGTCTGAGGCAAGAGGACCAGTGGTCGCAGATGGGACTCATCAACCGCAGAAGCGGAACCGCATCTGGGAAGAATTGAGCGCAGGTGCGGTGCTTAGGGAATTAATGAAATTCCGCAGATGCAGAGCCCTAGCCGCAGAAGCGGGACTGCAGATGCGGTCCTGGGAGCGCAGATGCGGACATCGCTGGGCAGAAAAAGGAAATTTCAAGGGTTTGAAGTTCATAACACCAAATTTGATTTTTATCTCGGGAGAAGGCGATTTTGTGAGGTTTTGAAGAGGAAATCAGTGGGTAACGATTCCTAACCCTATTTCGTTTATATTTCATCAATCTCTAGTAATTTTCTCAATCTAATCAAGGAATTTGAGTGGAAAAATGGAAATTTGGGGAAAAAGTTCCCCAATCGAATTTTTGGATTTTAATCGGGTTTTAAGTGTCGGAATTGAATAATTTTTGGACGAGTGATCTCGTGAGTAAATGGGTTTTCTAAATTGGTAACTTTTACCCGATTCCGAGACGTGGGTCCGTGGAGGATTTTTGGGTGTTTTCCTATTTTCTCGCCGAAGCTTTAAATTCATTAGCTAAATTCGTTGATTTTAGCTATATTTATGTTATGGAATTAATTTGATTAGATTTGGGCCACTCGGAGTTGGATACTCGTGGCAAGAGCGTGATATCGGATTTATTTAAGCTTGGTTGAGGTAAGTGTCTTGGCTAACCTTGTGTGGGGGAACTCCCCTTAGAATTTTGGTATTGTTTTTATATGAATGCCGTGTACGGACGTGCTAATTGTTGAAAACCCCCATTTTCATTAAGTGAATATTTGTGTTTTTTCTTGAATTGAGAAGTACTAGTTCATGTATCCTCCTTCTTAGCTTAGGAAAGCATGCTTACGTGCCTTAACTGTCTTATCTATTTTATTTGCTTACTTGGATTCTGTGTAGCATGTTAAGGGTAGGAATTACCTGTTTCCTTGATACAAAATTGAATAGAACTATAGACTTTCTGGCTGAGGTTGTTGTGTATATTGATTTGGTTTGTGTATTTATTTTGGGACTACGGGACGGTATTCCGGTAGATCTCCCTGCACATTTATGATTTGGACTACGGGACAGTATCCCAGGAGATCCTCTGTACATTTACGTTTGGGACTACGGGACGTTATCCTAGGAGATCACCTGTTGCTATCTCTGTGCACTATGTTATTCTTTCTGTGATTCCATTTTTTATTGACTGTTAGTATTTTAACTATACTGCCATATTACATACTATTTTACCTTGTTATATATGTATAACCAGTAGGGCCCTGACCTAATCTCGTCACTACTCGATCGAGGTTATGCTTGGCACTTACTGGGTACCGCTGTGGTGTACTCATGCCCTTTCCTGCACATGTTTTCTGTGTGCAGATCCAGGTTCTTCTGCTCAGCCATACAATCCGTGAGGCGAGGCGATCCAGAGACTTTGAGGTATATCTGCCGTGTCTGCAGGCCTAGAAGTCCCTCTCTATTCTCCCTTCAATTATAGACTTCTTATATTTTTCTTCATTTTGACTTCTGGAGTTAGAACACTATGTACTTCTTAGCTTGTGATTCATGAGATTCCGGATTTTGGGAGTGCTATTTTCAGTTTGAGAGTGTTATTATTGTATATGCTCTGTTAATTGTTAGTTTCGTATCTTTATTTCATTTTCCGCAAATTGTTAGGCTTACCTAGTCGTAGGGACTAGGTGCCTACACGACAGTTTATGGAGGGAGAACTTGGGTCGTGACAAGTTGGTATCAGAGCTCTAGGTTCATAGGAGTCATGAATCACAAGCCGATATATTAGAGTCTCGCGGATCGGTACGGAGACGTCTGTACTTATCTTTGAGAGGCTATATAACTGTTAGGAAAAATTCCACTTCATTTGATTCCTTGTCGTGCGAGATTATTGATATCGAAATTCTAAACCTCTGTCTTCTATTCTCTCACAGATGGTGAGGACACATGCTACCAGAGATGACCAGGCACTCGCGCCCCCTACTAGAGCCGCCAGAGGCCGGGGCCGGGGTAGAGGCCGAGGATGCGCACGTGGTGCTGCCAGAGCACTCGCGCGAGCTGCTACAGAGGAGCCACCAGCAGCTCCAGCCGGAGCCCAGACGCCTGATACGCCTACTGCTACTACTACTCCAGCTCTCCAGGAAACCCTTGCACAGTTCATGAGCATGTACACCACTCTAGCTCAGGCAGGGTTGATTCCCCTTGCTACAGCCACATCTCAGGCCGGGGCAGGAGCACAGACTCCCGTCGCCCGCTCTCCAGAGCAGCGAGTTCAGGTTGATCAGATCCCAGAGGTTATACCGGTACCGCCTGTAGCTCCAGCTCAGCCCGAGGGTAGGGGCAGCAGTCTCAAAGGAGGAGCAGCGGAGGCTTGAGAGGTACAAGAAGTACGACCCTCCTACATTCAGTGGTCTAGCATCAGAGGATGCTTTGGGATTTCTGGAGGAGCGCCACCGTATCCTCCGTACTATGGGTATAGCAGAGATGAGTGGCATTTCATTCACTGCCTTCAAGCTTCGAGGGGCAGCCTATCAGTGGTGGCGCACTTTTGAGTTGGACAGAGCAGCTGAAGCAGCTTCCCTTTCATGGACCCAGTTTTCAGATATGTTTTTGAGGGAGTATGTCCCTCAGAGCCTTAGGGACGCATGGCGCGCGGAGTTTGAGCATTTGCGCCAGGGTTCTATGACTATTTCGGAGTATGTTGTCCATTTCAGTGACTTGGCTAGACATGCACCGGCCTTGGTTTCCATAGTTCGGGAGAAAGTTCGCCGGTTTATTGAGGGGCTCATTCCCAGCATCAGGTCCAGCATGGCCCGGGAGCTAGAGATGGATATCGCCTATCAGCAGGTAGTGAGCATTGCTAGGAGGGTAGAGGGCATGCTTGCTCGGGATAGAGAGGAGAGAGAGGCCAAGAGGTCTCGGGAGTCGGGCCATTATTCTGGTGCCCGTGCCCCAGTTGTAGTTCGTCATGGTAGGGTTTATATGAGTCGCCCCATTCATTCAGCTCTTCCAGCAACCAGTGGTATTCCAGCTCCTCCTAGACCTCAGGAGCCTTATTATGCACCTCCAGTATCTAGTGCGCCTCCTGCATGGGGTGCTTTCAGTGGTCAATCCAGCAGACCCGGTGTTAGTTTGTATGAGTCCACCAAACAGTAGAGTACCTGGTCCTCTACAAGATTCTGTTGAGAATGCTAATATAACAGTATGTAAATAAGGCAAAGGATTTTTTTTACGTGGAAAAATCCCACACAAGGGGATCAAAAAACCACGACCTACACCTGTAGGCTTTTAACTTCACTAACTTGCAATCTCCCTATTACAAGCCACTTTACAACAACCCTATTGCAAAGACTTCAACTAACTTGTGATGCTCTCATCACAAGCCACTCTATAACTATCCTAGTTACAAAGGCTTTGACTAACTTGTGATGTTTCCACCACAAGCCACTTTGTCACACTACGGTTACAAAGGATTTTGCTTATGACTACACCTAGTCACAACATAAACTCAGGGAGTTTAAGAATTTACAAAGGGATTCCTAATCAATGCTTCTAGCTAATAATTTAGGAGATATAATAAGTACAATCACAAAGTTACAACTCAACTAGGACAACAACATGCTAACTTTTGGGAACAGGTCCGTAGTTGCGTTCAGCTTTGTTCATCAAGCTCGTGAGGATTGATTTCTCAGTTTTTGCAAGAGGCTTGAATGAGAAACAGAAACCTTCAAGTGATGTTTTGTATAAGCTCATTGTAGTTACACCTAAATCACATCACTTGAAATGATGTGAGTACTTTATGTGGTAAGAGAATGAGTGGGCGCTGGAGACAGTACAGTGCGGCAAAAATAGTGCAGGCAGTCACTTCGTTTCCAACTGTGTCCAATTAACTTTGGACTGCTTGTGAGGAACCCACAAGTGTATCAGGTCCTTGTTTGGGTCCTAGCTCCTGAAGCTGTAACAGTTTACCTTTAGCTGGAATCCATTATATTCCAGTGTAATCCAAGTAGGTCAGGTTCCCTATCTGGTTCTTAATCAGTAAGTTTGTTAGAGCATCAAAACATAAGGCAATAACATTTAAAACCTATCAATTTCCCCCTTTTTAATGATGACAAACTTAACATTTAGAGCAATGAGAACCATATTTAGTACCAGGAAAAACATAGGTTCCCCCTGACTCTATGCCCTTTCGTAACACATGTGTTCCCCCTGAGTTGATGGCATGTTATTTATTTTCCCCCTTTTGGCATCATTAGAAAAAACAAACAGAATAACTGCACAAAGAAGTCCAGCTAAGCTAACTCATGCCACATATGTGCACACAATCATGATAGAGAATAGAAACACAGAAGGAGAGTACTGTCATAATAAAACAAGGATTGATAGTAATAAAGCTTTAACATGCCTTTGCTTGAAAAAGCAAGAGGCAACATTGGACTTGTAAAACGGGAGCAGTAGTGTTTCATCCCAATCCACATAGAAAAAAAGAAAACGAAAACATCTGCCAAGCCAAAAAAAAAGCTTAACAATTCCAGAAACCGGTCACTGAAGGGGTACGTAGGGGGCACTAGGAGTAAAAGGCTTGGTAGCTGCAGCAAGTGTTTGGAGAACGAGGTCTATTCGGGCATTTGCCGACTTTTTCTCATTGAGCAGTTCTACTTTCAGGTTCTCTACTTGCGCCCTGAGATCGGCATTCTCTGTCAAACGAGCCACTTCATCATTTGACATCGGACCCCTTGGGCTTGCTGACCTTCCAGGATAGCATTCCTGGCCTTCAACCGACGAATTTCCTCAGTTGCACTGTTCTGAGCATTGATAAGCTGTGAGACGGTTGATGTACTTCCTACCCCCCCCCCCATTCTTTTCCACGCACACGCACTCTTCCAAAGTTGTCTGTGAGAAAGTCTGCTTTCGAGTCCCCACTTTGCCCGTTCCTAGTGGGACTTTAAAGAATTTGAACACTGGAGTAAGCAGGAACCCATAGGGAAGGCCATGATTACCATCTTTGAAGGTGGCAACCTTTTGCATGTGTTCAATCATAATAGCAGGCAGACTCACAGGAGTACAACTGTCCAGTTGCTCCATCAAGAATAGGTCAGACTTAGAAGTCACTGACCTCCTCTCAGCTCGAGGCAATAGAACTTTGTTAACCAATTCAAACAGCAGCTGATAGACAGGGAGTAGCGCTTTCTTGTGGATCTGGTCCCCTTTCTGGTTTGCATTATCTTTCACCGCGGCATTTTTGAAGTTATAATGACACACATCTTTTACACTGGACACACCAGCTGTAGGAACTTTTAAAACCTCGCCAAGCAACTTCACATCGAACACAATGTCCACTCCATTGACCAAAGCACAAATGTGGTCAGTCTCAACGGGAAAGAGGCTAGCAAAGAAGCTTTGTACCTCAGCCTCATATACCTTAGGGGCATCAATCTGAAATAGATGTGCCCAGCGTTGAAACTCGACCATTTCCAGAATTTGACGCATACAAGCCATCTCAGAGATTGCGGGGTCAAATGTACGCCTCATCAGAACTTTTTGATGCCTCAAACATTCAGAGCCAAGACTGACTTCACTTCGCATTCGCTTCACAGAACCAGGTTTTTCAAAACTTTCAGACTTGCGTTTGCCGGACTTCTCTCCACTGATTTTTCCTTTTCCCTTGGATTTGACCAGCACATCCTCATCAGACATCGAGAACTCACTCACCACCTCCTTCATCCTAGACTTAGTGGTTGACCCCTTCTCTATTGAGGCAGGCTTCCTTTTTGAAGACCGTCTGATAAGTGAACCGGGTTCATCTGGGGTTTCCTCTTCCACCTCCACGACAGGAATCCCTTCGCTACTTACAGGAACACCGTCTTTCACCAATTTTCTCCTTTTTTTCTTACTACTCTTCTTGCTCTTTTGAAGGGCAGAATCGTAGGCCACCTTTACTTGAAGCCTGGTAGTAGGTCGTTTGGTTTCAGACTCAGGAGTGGACACAACCCTCCGCTTGCTTATGAAGGCATCAAGAGCCACATCACCTTGGTCGTCTTCATCACTGGATCTCGTTTCAGGTACTTGAATTTCCAAGGGCACAACAGCAAATGCAGGAATAGAACTGTCCTGGGAATAAGAGCCCTGACCTGGGTCCTCCGAGAGGGATCAGGTTCCTCATGTGATTCCCCAGTAGTTTCTGCTAGTGCATTCTCTTCAACAGGTACAATGGCCCCTTCGTTCCCTACACTTGGGACCTCGTCTTTCTGAGAGATGATTTCATGCAGTACACCATCCTCAGACACCACAAACACGGTTACAGCATTTTTCTCTTCCTCAAATGGTGCTACTACCACCATGGAATGAGTAGCAGCGATGGCAGAACTCTTTGTGACCTCAGGGTTTTGACCTTGTTCTCCACATGGTCTTTGATTAGTGGGAGCCTCAGACGATTGGGAGGTTAGAGCAGCAGTTTCAAGGGTTTCTGAATTAGGAAGAGACTGGCATACTGGGTGAGGTGTGACAGTAGCGGGAGGGGTAATTGTGGGTGAGGAAGGCTTATTGGGAGCGGAAGCCTCCAGAGGTTGATCAGTAGAAGGGACGACTAAGGAGGGGAGATCGGAAGTTGTCTCTGCCATTGTGAAAGTGGTGTGACTATGCTTTTGGGAAATTCTAATATAGGACTTATAGTGAAGAAGAGTAGACAAAAGGGGTTTTTAAACGAAGAGGATAATTATGAAGAAAAGAGGAATAGGCACCTGTTCTGAAACGGCGGTTGGGCGTGGAGAATCGCGATGTTTCAGAGGGAGATGGAACGATTTTAAATGAAGACACGTGACAGCAGGATCTAAAAAGTTGAATGACATGGCAGTTGTATTTTTGTACCCCTTTTTAAGACGTGTATTAAAGGATGCACAGAACTACTAACCTTTGGTACAAGAACCAGGTTCTTGACCTCCTTTTTGAAAGAATCAATCCTCTTTTATCATTCAAGCATTGCATCTACAACTTCTATACCCATCATGCGTGTTTACCTGCAACGGTATTGAAGTGAGTTAGACATGGCCAGAAAAAACTTTAAGCCAGTTATTTCTTGAAGGTGATTTTCATAACCCGCTAAAGAGGGATCAGGTTCTCAATTTGGCTTTATAAGTCCCAACTTTACTCTGTTTCTTTCAAACTGTTCCCTGCCTAGCGCCTTGGTGAAGATGTCTGCAATTTGATCTTCTGTGCTGCAGAACTTCATACATATCAACCCTTTCTCCACATTGTCCCTCAAAAAGTGATGCCTCACATCAATGTGTTTTGTTCTTTTGTGTTGAACTGGATTCTTGGCCATGTTGAGTGCACTGGTATTGTCACATAGAAGGGGCACACTCTGAGTGAGTACCCCAAAGTCCTCCGGTTGCTGTTTGATCCATAAGAGTTGAGCACAGCAGGATGTTGCGGCTACATATTCAGCTTCAACTGTTGAGAGAGCCACTAAATTTTGCTTCCTTGTGCCCCAAGAGATAAGACATGAGCCTAAGAAGTGAGCCATTCCAGAAATGCTTTTCCTGTCCACAAGATATCCTGCATAATCTACATCAGCATATCCAATCAGATTAAAACTATCACCTGATGGATAATACAGCACCAGGTCCTGTGTTCCTTTGAGATATCTCAGTATTCTTTTGGCAGCCTTCAAGTGAGATTCCTTGGGATTTGATTGAAACCTCGCACACAGCCCCACACTAAACACAATATCAGGTCTGCTGGCAGTGAGATAGAGGAGAGACCCAATAATGCCTCTATACATGGTTTGATTCACAGGAGATCCAGTTTCATCCATGTCCAGTTGGGTGGCAGTAGCAATGGGAATGTCTATCACCTTTGATGCTTCCATGTCAAACCTCTTCAAGAGCTCCCTGATATATTTTTGTTGACAAATGGATATACCCTTTGGGGACTGTTTTACTTGAAGGCCCAGAAGAAGTTCAGTTCCNACTCAATTTCATGGTCCACAGTGCGCCTAGGCGGGAGCCGCTTTGGCATGTCTTGTGGCATGACATCTTCAAACTCCAGTAGTAACTCCTTCACGGGTTCAGGAATGGGACCCGAGGAGCGTTCTATATCTTCAATGCAGAGGGTTGCCAGGAACGTAGGTTCATTCCTTTTGACCCCCTTCTTCAACTGCAAGGCCGAGATGTTCTCAACGGCCATCTTCATGGGCAGGCACGGGATAATGCAGGGCTTGGCCCTATTGGTACCCATCATCAGTAGCATGTCTGCAAATGGTACAGGCATGGTGTTGGTTTGCCTTAGGAATTCCAGCCCAACAATCAACTCGAAGTCATCTATGATCACCACTCGCAGGTTGAATTTTCCTTCGTAAGGCCCAAGCTTCACCGGTACTTCTTTAGCTATTCCACCCACTGGCTGGGGAGGTGAGTTGATAGCCTTGACGCTACCTTTCCCTTTCCCTACAACTAGTCCAAGGCGCTCCACCTGAGTCGAGGCTAAGTAGTTGTGGGTAGCACCCGTGTCTATCATAGCCCGAATGGGCTTGCCATTCACCTTCATCTCGACGAACATTAAGGTCCTCTCTTGTTTAAGAGGAGTCTCTTCATTCGCCTTCTTTTTCCCTTTCCTGGTGACGGGACATGGGTCCTTCTTCTTACGAATACCAGCACTGGTCTCCGCTAGTGCCTCAGAAATGGAACCCACAATTGCATTGAAGGCACCTACTGGTTCAGTCTGGTCCGCATCGTCTGAGTCGTCATCAGTCCCATCATCAATAGCCTGATGGGCATTCATCTGTGCATGTGGGCACTCATTGTTCCAATGTGGACCGCCGCAATGACGGCGTCCTGAAGGAGGCTTTCTCGCCCGATCATTGTTGTTTGATGCAGCACTGTTGCTGCCGGAGGAAGGAGCTCTAGATTTGTTTGAGTTCCGATCTCCCCCATTTTTGCTAGGGCCACCATTGCTAGGCTGGACCCCTTTGAACCCTGCTCGGGCAGGCGGCTGAGGCCTGTCCCTTCGAGTTTCCATTTGATAGTCCCCAAGGCATTCAGCTGCTTGGATTGCCTTGGGAAGGGAATCTACCCTTTGTCTCTGTAGCTCTACGCGGGCATAAGGTTTCAACCCTTCCATGAAGGTGAAGAGTTTGTCCTTATCCCCCATGTCGCGTATGCTGAGCATGAGTGCGGAGAATTCTCGCACGTAGTCCCGCGCTGATTTTGTCTTGGCGGAGCTCCCGTAGTTTTCTCCTTGCATTGTATTCAACATTTTCGGGGAAGAATTGTAGGTGTATGGCTGCCTTCAGTTCTGCCCATGTCTCGAGAGTATCTTCACCGGCCTTGATGGCTTCGTACTTCACCCGCAACCAGAGCTTAGCATCACCCTGAAGATACATGGCAGCAGTTGCTACCTTCTTAGCTTCTTCTAGGCCCCCAACCGCATCGAAATACTGTTCGACGTCAAAGATGAAGTTCTCCACTTCCTTGGCATTCCTAGCTCCACTGTATAGCTTTGGCTCAGGAATTTTCAGTTTCTGTGTCGCGGAAGCAGAGTTCACAGCGCCCCCGATTTGGTTTCCACCTCCTCGGAGTAGGCCTTGTAAAGCAGCGCTGACAACATTGAGCTGGTCTGTCAATTTGTCAATAGTTTGTTGCATGGCAGTCACCTTGTCTGCTTCTTATGCCCTGTGGGCTAAATCCTCGGCGCGCTCCTGCTGGAGCCCCTCGAATTTCTCAAAAATTTCGGCTGCCTCTGTGGCTGCCGTCTGTCGGTCTCCCTCGGAGTCGCGACTGATGTTTTCAAGTCAACTTCGGCCTGGAGCACCCTGCGGTCCAGGTCGTCCAACCTTTGCACTAGGCTGGTTCTTAGTTCAGGCACCGTATCCACAATAGGCCGCAATACCTCAACCGTCCCTTCGAGGGTCGTAATGCGGTCCCCATGATTCACCATGGTCAGAAATGGTGGTATGTCAATACGTTCCCTCGTCCGATGTCGAGCCTAGGCTCTGATACCAACTGTTACGCGGCGCCTTCCTGAGATTCCTTGGAAGGGCGACGTAAGGCTAGGCAACTGATGTCGGTGCAGTTGCTGTCCGCCAACTGAGGTCCCCTCCGTACACTAGACGAGATTGTCAGTGCCGTACGGGAAAACCAATGTCAAGAGCAATTGAGAGAACAGAAATGAGAATTCAGAATGAAAGAAAGCTTGATTGCATTAATGAAAGCTATTACAGAAAAGCAACGCGGTGTCGAGGGGGAGAGACACCAGTACAGAGAATTGCTTGCTTGCTAGAAAGTTTTGATTGCTTGATCCCCCCTAATAGTACTTAAAAAAAAATAATCCAAAGTTACAAGACTAGACTTGACTAAGCTAGAGAAACATAATGGAAGTACGTGAAATAAAACTACTCTATATTTACAATGAAAATGACTTGGTTTTCTATAAGGCAGCAGCAGGTCCGTTGTCAGCAGTAGTGTCTTTGGCATCACGGTCCGCGCGCGCGGCGTTGTCTGCGCGCGCGGCGCTGTTGGCTTCTGCCTGCGGCTTGGCGCTCGCGAGGGATATCGGTGGGGCGACAGAGGCACCTGCGCGCTTGTCACTTGGCGCGGCCAAGACCACGGGGCCGTCCGTGGCGCTAGGCATTGGGAGGTTTGCTAGGACGCCACGGGGCGCGCCCAAGGGGTCATGGGGCATGGCTGGAAAGCCGCCCATGACATTTAACATGAATACCTAATACCAAATGGGATGCCGAAAAAACGAAGGGGGCGGTAGGTGGGTGGAGACAAGGGGGATGGGGTGATTATTATCTCGAAGGATGTAAAAACTCAACAGCAAAGTTTGACCGTCAAGAAAGGGAATCAAAAGACGGTAAAAAACACATGGCATTGCCAACTCAATTAGATTTTTTTCTTGTTTATTAAATACTTTAATTTAATTTTTCTGTTTGTTGTGATTCATTATTAAAAGCCTGCCTATTGTATCCCCACTGTAAAAAAGTTTTTTAATTATATTAAATAAATGCGTCTCGGTAATATCATCATAATCATGCCTCAAACTTTGCCTTTGCCTTTGCCTCCATGTGTAAATAGGGTTGAGAGGAGTAAATTATGACTTTTGACCCCTATATCGTTTGACTAACCCTAGTTTCGTTTGAAATACGTAGTAATTTCAATATAGTATCCCATTTCCTCATGACCAAATAGAATGTCTTATATAAGAGGCTCGGATTTATGATTTTTTGCAAATATTGTTATTCAGTTATATAGGGCAGCCCAAGGGGTGTGATATAGATAGCATATCTAATGCAAGCATTAATGGATGCTTTCATGGCTCGAAACGTCACCTACATATCATACGGATATAATTTTACCGTTGCTCCAAGACTTTCTTTAAGTTTAATAATTTTCTTAAAAGAGAAATTGGTAAATAAAACACAGAAAATCTTTTTAAAATAATTTTTGTTTATTTAAACTGTAATTGGTCATATGAAATTATTTTTTCCAAAAATAGCGTTGAGTTTATTTGATCTTATAAGTTACTCTCTTCACAACCACCTTATGAAGCGGTAATTTTTTTCTCCCGTTTTTACGCTGGTTTTAAGGTCGGTTAATTAAATTAAAAATTAAGGAATGCTAGTCTACTATAGTATATATTATTTAGGGGGTGTGCATACGTACAAATGTGTTACTAATAATTTACTGTCACTGCAGAATATATTGAAACTGGATTCTATTATTCAAACATCTCTGACTGAGTGTATCCAAGTTTCTTTTCCTTCTTTTTCTTTTGTTTATTTTTTTCCTTTTTTCTTAGTATATTAATCCACGTGTACCTAATTGCAACATGTTCGAGCCTCAAATAATTATAGGAAAAAACTGACACGCTGATATGAGAATTCTTTCAACCCCTTTCCTCTTATATTAATGCTCCTAGCATGCGTATTTGCTATAATGGCATAAAGTCCAAAAAAAATTAAATTTAAAGAGAAGGATCACAAACAAAAAGAACTCTTTTGTGCAATTAAATGTCTACTAAACAGGGCTTACCAAATTGGTGTCATTATTCTAGCTGCCATTGGAAGATATATGGACTTAGAGTCAATAAAGTGGGTAAATATGAAATATCAGAGTTCAAATCCGAGTAGAAATATGAAAATTACAACACTTTTATTTTTAGTCTATCTCAATAAGAATGATATCTTTTTGTTTAGAAGTAATTTAACTTTAAAATTTTCATATTACCCTTATTGACATGATATTTTACAACCACATAAATATTTATGACGTATGGTTGACCACAAGTCTCAAAGGGCCTTTTTTTTGCATTGTCTTGCTCATAAATTGGGACCGGGGTAGGTGATTTCTTTCTATACTGGTGGAAGTAACAATATAATTATTTGATAGAATAATCGAAGCGCGCACAAACTAACGCTCATATCACCCATTGCCCAAAAATGGAGGGCAGAGGCGGATCCAGGATTTGAGACTTATGGGTTCCTATCGTAATTTTAGATTAGTATGTAATAATATCTGGGTCACAGTTAGATATTTACAAATATTTAGTAAATTTCTTAATATAAATACAGGATCAACGCAAAAGTTACTGGATTCCTGGGAACCCGTATTGGATGCTCTAGGTCCGCCCGGGGGGGGGGGGGGGCTGCTGCTAGTTGCATATATACATGACTAAATACAGGGTGATCAGATAGGCCATATCAACCCCCATGATGAGGAATAAAAACTGATGATAGTATGAATTAAATGACTTTAAGGTGTGTGTGTGTGTATACAGTCAATTAATTCTCAGCTGTGTAATGAGTCGTCTTTTTCTCTTCATTCTCTAGGCTCCACTTCCTCCAGCCTTGCAGCAGGCCATGAAAGATGAGATCATACTCTATAAAGTACTGTCAATGACCCATGTGAAAACATTTACCCTTTTCCTCCCAACTTGTTTTGGTGTTATATGGTTATAACCTTAGATCAGAAAATGGCCCCCTCTTCATATGACTATTCAATATGCTGCCATGCAAAATGCAGCAGCATATTCAGATTATAACAGGATTAAAAAAAAAAAACATCAGCAGCATGTCCTCCACGGTCATTCAGCTGACGTGGGTCCGGCTCCTGCGTGCAGAGGCGGAGCTAGCCTATAGCGTGCGGGTTTGGCCAAACCCAATCACTTTTACTTAAACATTATATTTATACTCGAAACTTCATTAAATATGTATAAATATTTAATTAATTGCAAATTCAGTGACGTAACTAAGTCGAGCTATGAGTTCAGTGGTAAATTCTCAACCCATAAAATTTAAATTCTAGCTTCGCCTTTATCTTCATGCCTAGGATACCACTCAATACTTGTAAATATATTTAGGGGTGTCAAATGGACTGCATTTGGTAAAAAGCTTAGAATATCAGCACATATTCAGAGTATCTTTGAGTTGTTGAGCTACACAATGAATGCAATTCTTTAATCATAAGAAGAGAAAAAATGGGCATTTAATTTGCTAAAGAATTTTCTCAATTGATTTTAAAGGATGAAAGTTGAAGTCATGGCCAGAGCTAAAACTAGTGAGCATATCTGATTTTCGCATTTGAGAGCTATATGTTTATTTAATACTAATATTTTGAAGAACTGAAACTTATCAACTGAAAGAGAAGGTGAAGTATAACCTGAAAGATACAAATTTATAGGAAATCCTACACTAGTTATCACATCCTAGTTATACATAAAGTTTTATATTTTTCTACATTAACCTCTCTTGTGAGATGAGACTAAACATATAGTTAGATATATATGCATTGGTTTTTTATTAGGTAAGCAGAATGATGTAAGCTTGCAGCTTTTAACAAAATATGTTAATTATTATTCATCTAAATCTTTGCACAATAATCTCTGTGTTATTTTTCGCAACCTGATATTAATACATGTTTTTTATTTACCGCATGGCATGTATTATCTACAATCATAAGTTCGTGAACCAACAACCTCTAAGTGAATATGCACGAGAGAAATTTGTACTCTCCCGTCCCAACTTATGTGACATTATTCAGATTTTAAGAATCAAACGAGTTTATTTTTTATCACGATGTTTTTATATGTTTTTTATATATTTTAATTCATTAATTATTTTAATTTATGGTACTCCTTTTAAGTAGTTTTCAAATATGTAATTTTATCTCAAAAAATTTAAAGATTTTATGTTTGAATTTACAGCCGAAAAAAAGTTTGACTCACAAAATTCAAACAGTGTCACATTAATTGGGACAAAGAGTATATTGTTTACAATTAAATATATATCCAATTGTACACATACAAAATTTCATCATAGATATGAAACTGATGAAAGCATACAAACCACAGACGGATTTAAAATTTAAACTTTATAGATTCGAGCTCAAAATTAGTCCTGTTGTAGTTTATTTGATCTGCTGAGTTCGAAAACTGTTATTTATACTAGTTCGATGAATTTTCAACCCATATACAAGATATGAGCTTAAGCGACTTGATTTAAATGAACCCCATATATTTATTACCCCCACAATCATGTTATGTGTTGTAGCACAAGAACTAAGGTGGGAGAAGGCCAATTACAAGTATAATAATCATACTAGTAATAGTATTCATGCATGCACACATACACACACCAAAATTCAAATCCCAGAAAGTGACACATAGAAGAAGGAACAACCAAAAAAAAATAAGCTGTAAAAAAGTAGTGGGGAAATGGGAACTAGGATTTTGCATACATTGGAGAAATAGGCGGAGCATTCCTAGCAGCATCACCCGTGCCTTCTCGGTATCGTATATTTTCTGCAACTATCCCTATTTTGCACGGTCTTTTATGCTATTCAACCATCAAAATGAAATCAAAGCCTTTTTTATATATATAGATTAAAATCGAAAGTATCTCATCTAATTTGAAACGGAGGGAATTTTCATACATAAATTTATAGTCCACAACGAAAGTGCCGGGTCCAGTTGAACCCAGACCCAAAAGACTGGATCCGCCCCTGGCGGTACCTGCTATCAGCTTCCATCAGTACAATTATCGTGTTTGTCCCTCAAGGTTTGAACTAATAAGAAGAAATCACCTAACGTTTTTTCCTCCGCCTGAAATTTGAACCTGAAACTTTACGGTTTGCAACTTCACATCCTTGTACGCCAAAAGTAGTAAAGCCTTTTTTCGATCAGATCTAACTTATATATAAACACTAGACAGTATAAAAGAATTTTTACTATTTGTGTGTTTTACATAATTTGTCGTAGCAAATTATCATTCATTTCTCGAGTTATTAATTCCACTTATGAAGGACGATTACACAACTTATAATTATTTTTCGATGACCTAATAATATTAAAAATTCTTTACACTTTAATATCGCAGAGAAGTTAAACTTTTTCCAACCACACCCCAACCCCAACCACACCCCACCCCATAAATATTAACTTTGAGGGTCTTTGTCTTTCTTCATATTTGATTCAAAAGGGTTGGAATCGAAAAGATTAAAACGTTTCGAAAGAAGGAAAATAAATAAAATAAATCTTACTTCATGCCACGCTTTCCTAAAGGTACCCAATGAAGTGAGGTTAAGATAAAGAACCCTTCAGATATTTATCTTTTCAGTTGTACCAGAGCAAAAATGATCTATTTTTTTTTTTCATCCGGTGTCCGGTATCCGCATTGGAGCCCGACTATATCAGGATTCGCGCCGCGTAGGGCCCCATTACGGGGGGAAGCGCTCCCTAACAAGGATTTTTTCATACCCAGGACTTGAACCCGAGACCTCTAGTTAAGAGAAGAGCAGTCTCATTCACTGCACCACATCCTTTGGTGGTAAAATGACCTACTTTGAAGTATATCGTCTATCGATCAATTAGTCTTAAAAATTAAACTATTGTTTATTTCTTCTTGAACTTCTTATTTAATTAACGCGTCACTAATTGGAATAATCAGTATATATTGAGGAAAAAAGTTAATGACATTCTGTAAACTATCTCTGAAACATTAAATTAGATTTATTTTTCCAGATCGACTAATATTTGTAATAAGAGGGAGTAAAAATCAACAACAACAACAATTATCTAGCAATAAAATGCAAGAAGACATGCGCCTACGAGTATTTATTTTTATGTGAAAACTAGGGTTTTGCATGGAAGGGAAGCTAGAAGAGTGGGATTTGAGCTCATATTTACACTTCCAATGGACATATTACTTAGAAAAAATATATATATTTAGATGAGTTTAAGCTATATGTATCGTCAATATAAAAGTCTTTTATATCATTAAGTTACTTTTATATGTTATAGCAAGTAATCAATCTTATTTTTTAAGATTATAAATCTCACATTTTTAGGAAGCTTATCTGTAGATATCATTTGACTGGCCTGATCATATTGTTAATAATTTTCTGTACTGATACATATAACTTAAACTCAAAATAGATAACATGAAAAACAAAAATATATTGAAAAATAAAGTAGTATAAAGCCAGCCATGCGTATCTGTGGCTGTCTGTATATGAACCAAAATATCATCTCGTAAGCTAACAAAAATGCCTAGGAATGCTCATTTGTTTCTTTCTCTTTCTCTCTTTCTTGGTTTCTGATACTCTAATATTATGCTACTGATAATTACAACTTCAAGAAAATCAAACGATGTTTGGGATTCAAACCCTATGTTTTGACCTCAATAGTTTGACCCTTCTTCCTATATATTTTCACCCAATCAAATTCTCTTGCACTCAACAAGATCGCAACAAATTAAATACATGCAACCAAATTATGCTAACAGTAGATTAGAAGAAGTTAGAACTGCACTTATTTTGACTACATATTGTTTTAGTAATGATCATATGATTTTGTATTATTTCCATTGGAAAGTTATCCTAGTTGGAGCAGCCTAAGAATTTGTATGTGCATTAGGCCTTTTCTTGTGAGAAGAAAAAGTATGGTTTTGTATTAAAATACCATATTCCGAAATTTTATTTAATGATTGGTGAAAAGAAAAAAAACTCTATAAAGCAAGCCCGAGGGATCTAGCTTTTCAGCAAATCTTCTGCTAGATTATGGCAGGTAAATTTGGCACTTGGAGCATGCACCTAAGCTGTAATAAAAAGGAAATGAAATTAAAAAAAAATTAATTTGTCATCTTTTTCCTTAGCAAAATCCCAAGGATAAATACAGTATATACAGTGTACGGAGACGCATACAATGATATATGTAACATTGTGTTCTAGTGTAGTATATGTTGGACTTTAAGCCATTGGGCTTTAAAGTAGAAGAAGTGTGAATTGGAAATGGAGGGAAATAAAATAGAGGGAAAAATAAAAATTTGAAGAAGTGAACTTTTGTCTTGCACTTTGTCCCTCATTGGTGAGGGACAATCACATTTGTGTGCTTATATATAGAATCACTTCTTAAAGCTCTTAAAAGGAGTTGAAGAGAATGAACCCTCGCGCCGTCGTCGTCGCTCGCTCGGCTCGGCTTCGGGAAGCTTCGGCTTCGGATTTGGCAAATGATCGATAAGATTATTTTGGACAAAATTTATTTAATTATTTAATAATTAATTAAAGGCCAAATCACTGCTGAAAATACGCCAGAACCCTGCTGAAGATTCAGAAGGACTCTCTGGCCGCGGTTCTGCCGTAACCGCGGTAGAATCGCGACATGAAGATTCAGAGAGCCTCTCTGACCGCGGTTCTGCCGTAACCGCGGTAGAACCGCGGCAGGCAGCGTATTCTTCTGAAAAGGCACCTTTTCCAGACACCTCTTCTGATAATTGCCTATAAATTCTGAGGCAAGGCTCCATTTTCTACACACGAAAAACACTCCAGAACTTCTTTCTTTTTGAATATACTGCATCCTAATTCGCAGTCTCTCTCTCTCCAATTCGTAAGTGTGATTTTGCTCCGTTCTTTGAGTTCGTTGGGATCCTGCAGTTTGTATTGCCACTGTTGTAGGAAGGTTTATTCCGTTTTATCATGGGAGGATTTAATCCATTACCTTGGCAACTTGTGAGGGGGTTAAAATTCCTTATGGACGCACAAGAAACTTGTGGACTCGGAATATTTATGATTCTCTACTATTTTCCAGATTTCTTTAATTCTTCTAACAGTTTTTTTTCCTGATTTTGTGTTTTAACACAGTAACGCTCACAAGCTTAAGGAAATTTATACTAACGTTTCTGTGTTGAAACATATATTAAACTGTTATTCATATTTTGTATACTGTTTTGGAGACTAAAGCCTTCGTGCTTTCTACTCCAATAATTGTTCTATCCGGTTTAAAGTATATAAAAACTTTACTGGAATAATAAACGTACGGGTTTGAAGTATATAAAAACTTCACCATTGTTACGTGTTGTATGTTTGGTTTGGTATTCAGTTTGAAGATATCAAAACTTCACTGATTTAACAAAGTTCTGTTGTGTTTCCAACTCTACAGAAAAGATGACGAACAAAAACCAAACTAATGGAAATGTTGTGGGAACGGAAGCTACTGTTACGAGTGTTGCTGCCTCGTCAAGCCGTTCTACTCCTGCTCATGCTATGGCACCAGCAGAAAAACCCGGAAAGTTTTTCGGTATTGACTTCAAACGTTGGCAAATGAAGATGCTCTTCTATCTTACTACGTTGAGTTTGCAACGTTTCATCAAGGAGGATCCTCCGGTCATGGCTGAAAATACTCCGGATGATGAACGACTTGTTGTAACTGAAGCATGGAAACATTCTGATTTCCTGTGCAAAAATTACATTTTGAGTTGTTTGGAAGATGGCTTGTACATTGTCTATAGCGTCATGGAAACTTCAAAAGCATTATGGAATGCGCCTGAGAAGAAGTACAAGACTGAGGATGCCGGACTTAAGAAGTTCGTGGCTGCTAGATTTTTGGATTTCAAGATGATTGACACTAGGTCGGTCATAACTCAAGTCCAAGAATTACAAGTCATTGTGCATGACCTCCTTGCTGAAGGTATGACCCGAATCAATAAGTTTATTAATAAGATTTATCTTATTATTAATTTTTAATCTATTGCTGAAGGTATGGTCATAAATGAGGCCTTTCAAGTTGCCGCTTTCATTGAGAAATTACCTCCGTTGTGGAAAGATTTTAAGAACTATCTAAAACACAAGCTGAAGGAGATGACACTTGAAGACTTGATTGTGCGTTTGAGTATAGAAGAAGACAACAAAAATGCTGAAAAGAAGTCACGTGGGAACTCGACAATAATGGGGGCTAACATTGTTGAGGAGGCGCCACAAACCAAGAAGAGAAAGAAGGCTTCTGGACCAAAGAACTACCCAAGCAAGAAGAAGTTCAAGGGTAATTGCC
Organism: Nicotiana attenuata; assembly: GCF_001879085.1. NCBI lineage: Eukaryota > Viridiplantae > Streptophyta > Magnoliopsida > Solanales > Solanaceae > Nicotiana > Nicotiana attenuata. The sequence goes on along the minus strand of NW_017670762.1, from coordinate 16,049 downwards.
ACAACTGTGGAAAATCTGGGCATAAGGCCGTGGATTGTCGTGCACCAAAGAATGAGAAGAAGAAGAAGAATCAAGCTAACATGGTTGAAAATGCTGAAGAAATGGAGGACTTGTGTGCCATGTTGTCTGAATGCAACTTGGTAGGAAATCCTAAAGAATGGTGGATAGATTCTGGAGCCACCCGCCATGTTTGTGCTAACAAGGAGTTATTTTCTTCTTATGCCCCCGCAGGACCCGACGAGACAATTTTCATGGGAAATTCGTCTACAGCCAAAATTGAAGGAGTTGGCAAGATTGCGTTGAAGATGACGTCGGGAAAAATAGTGACTCTAAACCAAGTTCTCCATGTTCCAGAAATTCGCAAGAATCTTGTGTCGACTTCACTTCTTGTCAAGAATGGATTCAAATGTATTTTTGTTTCCAATAGTGTTGTACTAAGTAAGAATGATATGTAAGTAGGAAAAGGTTACCTGAATGAGGGCCTTTTTAAGCTAAATGTAATAGCAGTTCCTATCAATAAAGTGAATGCTTCTTCTTACTTACTTGAGTCAAACACTTTATGGCATTCGCGTTTAGGACACGTCAACTTCAAAACATTGCGAAAGATGATAAATTTAGAAGTATTGCCAAAATTTGATTGCATTAATTCCAAATGTCAAATATGTGTGGAATCAAAGTATGCTAAGCATCCTTATAAGTCCGTTGAAAGGAATTCAAGTCCTTTAGACTTAATTCACACAGATATTTGTGACATGAAGTCAACACCATCTCGCGGTGGGAAAAAGTATTTTATTACTTTTATTGACGATAGCACGAGATATTGCTATGTTTATTTACTTAATAGTAAAGATGAGGCAATTGATGCTTTCAAGCTATACAAGAGTGAAGTTGAAACACAACTAAACAAAAAGATCAAAATGATAAGAAGTGATAGGGGTGGCGAATATGAATCTCCTTTTGAAGAAATATGTTTGGAAAATGGCATTATTCACCAAACAATTGCGCCTTACTCTCCACAATCTAACGGAATTGCAGAGAGAAAGAATCGAACATTGAAGGAGATGATGAATGCGTTGCTGATAAGTTCTGGCTTACCACAAAACTTGTGGGGGGAAGCTATACTTACAACTAACCGAATAATCAATCGTGTACCTCATAGTAAAACACAGTCCATTCCTTATGAAAAGTGGAAAGGAAGGAAGCCCAGCTTGAAATACTTCAAAGTGTGGGGGTGTCTAGCTAAGGTACAAGTTCCTAAACCTAAAAGGGTTAAGATAGGTCCAAAAAAAGTTGATTGTGTATTTATTGGATATGTAACCAATAGCAAGGCATATCGTTTTCTGGTTCATAAGTCAGAAAATTCAAAGATTCACGTTAATACGATAATAGAATCAGATAATGCTGAATTCTTTGAAACTATTTATCCGTATAAAAAGGAAAGTGAAGTGACATACCAAAAGTCAAAATGACCTCGAGAGGAAATAACAGATGGTATGCCTAATGAGGAAAATCCGAGAAGAAGTAAACGTCAACGGACATCTACTTCATTCGGTCCAGATTTTCTGACTTTTTTGTTAGAAAATGAACCTCGTACCTTCAAGGAAGCAATGTCTTCATCAGAAGCACAATATTGGAAAGAAGCGGTCAATAGTGAAATAGAATCCATATTGAGCAACCATACATGGGAATTGGTTGACCTTCCTCTAGGTAATAAAACATTGGGTTCTAAATGGATTTTCAAGAAGAAAATGAAAGACGATGGTACTATTGACAAATACAAGGCAAGACTTGTTGTCAAAGGATTTAGACAGCGAGAAGGTCTTGACTATTTTGACACATAATGGATTTAAAAACAGCCTTCTTAAATGGTGATTTAGAGGAAGAAATCTACATGGACCAACCTGAAGGGTTTGTTGTTCCGGGAAAAGAAAAGAAGGTGTGTCGTCTTGTTAAGTCTCTTTATGGACTAAAACAAGCACCCAAGCAATGGCATGCGAAATTTGACCAAACAATGTTGTCAAATGGTTTTAATATTAATGAATGTGATAAATGTGTTTACATTAAGAACGTTCCAAATCATATAGTCATTGTTTGCTTATATGTTGATGATATGCTAATAATGAGCTAAGACATCGCCGACATTCAAGCTACTAAGCGCATGCTTGCTAGTAAGTTTGATATGAAAGACTTAGGAGTTGCCGATGTAATTCTAGGAATTAAAATCAAGAGGACTCCTCAGAGTCTAGCTTTGTCTCGATCACATTACGTGAAAATGGTACTTGAAAAATTCAAACATTTGGAATTTAGAAGTGTAAGAACTCCAATTGACATAAATCATCATCTTATAAAGAATAAATGTGAAAGTACGTCTCAATTGGAGTATGCTCGTGTGTTGGGAAGCTAATGTACATCATGAACTGTACACGACCTGATATAGCTTGTGCGATAAGTAAACTTAGTCGATTCACATGTAATCCCAACAAACATCACAGGGTAGCAATGAAACGAGTTCAGGGATATTTGGAATATACCCAAGACTACGCTTTGCACTACAATAAATATCATGCGGTTATCGAAGGATATTGTGATACAAATTGGATAACCGGCTCAACAGAAACAAAGTCCACAAGTGGATATGTTTTTACTGTTGGTGGAGGAGCAGTATCTTGGAAGTCTTCCAAACAAAAGTGCATCGCTCGCTCTACAATGGAATCAGAGTTTATCGCTTTGGATAAAGCCGGTGAAGAAGCTGAATGGCTTCGAAATTTCTTAGAAGACATTCCGTTCTGGCCAAAACCTTTGGCTCCTATTTGCATACATTGCGATAGTGAGGCGCAATAGGACGGGCAGGGAGCGTTATGTATAACGGAAAGTCTCGTCATATACGACGAAGACATAACACCGTTAGACAACTACTTTCTAGTGGAATTATCACTATTGATTATGTAAGATCAAAGGATAATGTGGCGGATCCGCTTACAAAAGGCTTAACTAGAGAGGGAGTTGAGAAATCATCTAAGGGAATGGGACTATGGCCGAGGACAAGTCAACATGGCAGTAACTCTACCTAGAATTTTGGATGTTCCGAGATCTAGGTTCAAGGAGCTCAAACAAAGTTGTGATTGACCGGTTCAGCATTGTCAAAGTAAAATCTTTGGTCCCTTCTCGTGATGAAGACAATGTTCAGTAACAAGGATAGAACTTTACACGTTCTTTAATGATTACCTAAGTTTGATGTGGTATTTATCAAATAGTGTCAATCTAAAGGATTACACGTTTAGGAATCACCTATGTAAGTGTGAAGTGGAAGCCGCTTCAATGAGAATTCTGTAAGGCCAATTCTCTACGCACTTATGAAACCAGGCGGTGTTCATGGCTAAAACGAACACAACAATGAGAACCAAAAGACGGTTAAGGGTTGGTTGTGTGACATATGGTTGTCTAGGTATACACTAAAGTTCGACGGTTCAAAGATATCAAATCTACCAATTGACCGAGTATATCCGACATNAAGAATCTTGTGTCGACTTCACTTCTTGTCAAGAATGGATTCAAATGTATTTTTGTTTCCAATAGTGTTGTACTAAGTAAGAATGATATGTATGTAGGAAAAGGTTACCTGAATGAGGGCCTTTTTAAGCTAAATGTAATAGCAGTTCCTATCAATAAAGTGAATGCTTCTTCTTACTTACTTGAGTCAAACACTTTATGGCATTCGCATTTAGGACACGTCAACTTCAAAACATTGCGAAAGATGATAAATTTAGAAGTATTGCCAAAATTTGATTGCATTAATTCCAAATGTCAAATATGTGTGGAATCAAAGTATGCTAAGCATCCTTATAAGTCCGTTGAAAGGAATTCAAGTCCTTTAGACTTAATTCACGCAGATATTTGTGACATGAAGTCAACACCATCTCGCGGTGGGAAAAAGTATTTTATTACTTTTATTGACGATAGCACGAGATATTTCTATGTTTATTTACTTAATAGTAAAGATGAGGCAATTGATGCTTTCAAGCAATACAAGAGTGAAGTTGATACACAACTAAACAAAAAGATCAAAATGATAAGAAGTGATAGGGGTGGTGAATATGAATCTCCTTTTGAAGAAATATGTTTGGAAAATGGCATTATTCACCAAACAATTGCGCCTTACTCTCCACAATCTAACGGAATTGCGGAGAGAAAGAATCGAACATTGAAGGAGATGATGAATGCGTTGCTGATAAGTTCTGGCTTACCACAAAACTTGTGGGGGGAAGCTATACTTACAGCTAACCGAATAATCAACCGTGTACCTCATAGTAAAACACAGTCCATTCCTTATGAAAAGTGGAAAGGAAGGAAGCCCAGCTTGAAATACTTCAAAGTGTGGGGGTGTCTAGCTAAGGTACAAGTTCCTAAACCTAAAAGGGTTAAGATAGGTCCAAAAACGGTTGATTGTGTATTTATTGGATATGTAACCAATAGCAAGGCATATCGTTTTCTGGTTCATAAGTCAGAAAATCCTGAGATTCACGTTAATACGATAATAGAATCAGATAATGCTGAATTCTTTGAAACTATTTATCCGTATAAAAAGGAAAGTGAAGTGACCTACCAAAAGTCAAAACGACCTCGGGAGGAAATAACAGATGGTATGCCTAATGAGGAAAATCCGAGAAGAAGTAAACGTCAACGGACATCTACTTCATTCGGTCCAGATTTTCTGACTTTCCTGCTAGAAAATGAGCCTCGTACCTTCAAGGAAGCAATGTCTTCCTCAGAAGCACAATATTGGAAAGAAGCTGTCAATAGTGAAATAGAATCCATATTGAGCAACCATACCTGGGAATTGGTTGATCTTCCTCCAGGTAACAAAACATTGGGTTCTAAATGGATTTTCAAGAAGAAAATGAAAGACGATGGTACTATTGACAAATACAAGGCAAGACTTGTTGTCAAAGGATTTAGACAGCGAGAAGGTCTTGACTATTTTGACACATACTCGCCGGTAACAAGAATTACATCCATTCGGATGCTAATAGCGTTAGCCGCCTTGTATGATCTTCAAATCCATCAAATGGATGTAAAAACAGCCTTCTTAAATGGTGATTTAGAGGAAGAAATCTACATGGACCAACCTGAAGGGTTTGTGGTTCCGGGAAAAGAAAAGAAGGTGTGTCGACTTGTTAAGTCTCTTTATGGACTAAAACAAGCACCCAAGCAATGGCATGCGAAATTTGACCAAACAATGTTGTCAAATGGCTTTAAGATTAATGAATGTGATAAATGTGTTTACATTAAGAACGTTCCAAATCATATAGTCATTGTTTGCTTATATGTTGATGATATGCTAATAATGAGCAAAGACATTGCCGACATTCAAGCTACTAAGCGTATGCTTGCTAGTAAGTTTGATATGAAAGACTTAGGAGTTGCCGATGTAATTCTAGGAATTAAAATCCAGAGGACTCCTCAGGGTCTAGCTTTGTCTCAATCACATTACGTGAAAATGGTACTTGAAAAATTCAAACACTTGGAATTTAGAAGTGCAAGAACTCCAATTGACTTAAATCATCATCTTATAAAGAATAAAGGTGAAAGTACGTCTCAATTGGAGTATGCTCGTGTGTTGGGAAGCTTAATGTACATCATGAACTGTACACGACCTGATATAGCTTGTGCAATAAGTAAACTTAGTCGATTCACAAGTAATCCAAACAAACATCACTGGGTGGCAATGAAACGAGTTCTGGGATATTTGGAATATACCCAAGACTACGCTTTGCACTACAATAAATATCCTGCGGTTATCGAAGGATATAGTGATGCAAATTGGATAACCGGCTCAACAGAAACAAAGTCCACAAGTGGATATGTTTTTACTGTTGGTGGAGGAGCAGTATCTTGGAAGTCTTCCAAACAAACGTGCATCGCTCGCTCTACAATGGAATCAGAATTTATAGCTTTGGATAAAGCCGGTGAAGAAGCTGAATGGCTTCGAATTTTTTAGAAGACATTCCGTTCTGGCCAAAACCTTTGGCTCCTATTTGCATACATTGCGATAGTGAGGCTGCAATAGGACGGGCAGGGAGCGTTATGTATAACGGAAAGTCTCGTCATATACGACGAAGACATAACACCGTTAGACAACTACTTTCTAGTGGAATTATCACTATTGATTATGTAAGATCAAAGGATAATGTGGCGGATCCGCTTACAAAAGGCTTAACTAGAGAGGGAGTTGAGAAATCATCTAAGGGAATGGGACTATGGCCGAGGACAAGTCAACATGGCAGTAACTCTACCTAGAATTTTGGATGTTCCGAGATCTAGGTTCAAGGAGCTCAAACAAAGTTGTGATTGACCGGTTCAGCATTGTCAAAGTAAAATCTTTGGTCCCTTCTCGTGATGAAGACAATGTTCAGTAACAAGGATAGAACTTTACACGTTCTTTAATGATTACCTAAGTTTGATGTGATAGTTATCAAATAGTGTCAATCTAAAGGATTACACGTTTAGGAATCACCTATGTAAGTGTGAAGTGGAAGCCGCTTCAATGAGAATTTTGTAAGGCCAATTCTCTACGCACTTATGAGACCAGGCGGTATTCATGGCTGAAACGAACACAACAATGAGAACTAAAAGACGGTTAAGGATTGATTGTGTGACATATGGTTGTCTACGTATACACTAAAGTTCGACGGTTCAAAGATATCAAATCTACCGATTGACTTAGTATATCCGACATATGTTCACTACGGAAAGTTCAAAGGGAAACCTACTTATCCAGATGCAATTAATCCTTACTTGCAAATCACACAGCTTTCATCTATGATCTTTCTTGATACAACCATTCCCATTCATGTGGGGGATTGTTGGACTTTAAGCCATTGGGCTTTAAAGTAGAAGAAGTGTGAATTGGAAATGGAGGGAAATAAAATGGAGGGAAAAATGAAAATTTGAAGAAGTGAACTTTTGTCTTGCACTTTGTCCCTCATTGGTGAGGGACAATCACATTTGTGTGCTTATATATAGAATCACTTCTTAAAGCTCTTAAAAGGAGTTGAAGAGAATGAACCCTCGCGCCGTCGTTGTCGCTCGCTCGGCTCGGCTTCTGCTTTGGCTTTGGATTTGGATTTGTCAAATGATCGATCGATAAGATTATTTTTGGACAAAATTTATATAATTATTTAATAATTAATTAAATGCCAAATCACTGCTGAAAATACGCCAGAACCCTGCTGAAGATTCAGAGTACTCTGGCCGCGGTTCTGCCGTAACCGCGGTAGAACCGCGGCAGGCAGATTCAGATAGCCTCTTTGACTGCGGTTCTGCCGTAACCGCGGTAGAACCGCGGTAGGCAGCGTACTCTTCTGAAAAGGCACCTTTTTCAGACACCTCTTCTGATAATTGCCTATAAATTCTGAGGTAAGGCTCCATTTTCTACACACGAAAAATACTCTAGAACTTCTTTCTTTTTGAATATACTGCATCCTAATTCGCAGTCTCTCTCTCCAATTCGTAAGTGTGATTTTGCTCTGTTCTTTGAGTTCGTTGGGATCCTGCAGTTTGAATTGCCACTGTTGCAGGAAGGTTTATTCCGTTTTATTCTCGGAGGATTTAATCCATTACCTTGGCAACTTGTGAGGGGGTTAAAATTCCTTAAGGACACACAAGAAACTTGTGGACTCGAAATATTTATGATTCTCTACTATTTTCCAGATTTCTTTAATTCTTCTAACAGTTTTTTTTCCTGATTTTGTGTATTAACACAGTAACGCTCACAAGCTTAAGGAAATTTATACTAACGTTTCTGTGTTGAAACATATATTAAACTGTTATTCATATTTTGTATACTGTTTTGGAGACTAAAGCCTTCGTGCTTTCTACTCCAATAATTGTTCTGTCCGGTTTAAAGCATATAAAAACTTTACCGGAATAATAAACGTACGGGTTTGAAGTATATAAAAACTTCACCATTGTTACGTGTTGTATGTTTGGTTTGGTATTCAGTTTGAAGATATCAAAACATCACTGATTTAACAAAGTTCTGTTGTGTTTCCAACTCTACAGAAAAGATGACGAACGAAAACCAAACTAATGGAGATGTTGTGGGGGCGGGAGCTACTGTTACGAGTGCTGCTGCCTCGTCAAGCCGTTCTACTCCTGCTCATGCTATGGCACCAGCAGAAAAACCCGGAAAGTTTTCCGGTATTGACTTCAAACGTTGGCAAATGAAGATGCTCTTCTATCTTACTACGTTTAGTTTGCAACGTTTCATCAAGGAGGATCCTCCGGTCTTGGCAGAAAGTACTCCGGATGATGAACGACTTGTTGTAACAGAAGCATGGAAACATTCTGATTTCTTGTGCAAAAACTACATTTTGAGTTGTTTGGAAGATGGCTTGTACAATGTCTATCGCGTCATGGAAACTTCAAAAGCATTATGGAATGCGCCTGAGAAGAAGTACAAGACTGAGGATGCCGGACTTAAGAAGTTCGTGGCTGCTAGATTTTTTGATTTCAAGATAATTGACACTAGGTCGGTCATAACTCAAGTCCAAGAATTACAAGTCATTGTGCATGACCTCCTTGCTGAAGGTATGACCCGAATCAATAAGTTTATTAATAAGATTTATCTTATTATTAATTTTTAATCTATTGCTGAAGGTATGGTCATAAATGAGGCCTTTCAAGTCGCCGCTTTCATTGAGATATTACCTCCGTTGTGGAAAGATTTTAAGAACTATCTAAAACACAAGCGGAAGGAGATGACACTTGAAGACTTGATTGTGCGTTTGAGTATAGAAGAAGACAACAAAAATGCTGAAAAGAAGTCACGTGGGAACTCGACAATGATGGGGGCTAACATTGTTGAGGAGGCGCCACAAACCAAGAAGAGAAAGAAGGCTTCTGGACCAAAGAACTACCCAAGCAAAAAGAAGTTCAAGGGTGATTGCCTCAACTGTGGAAAATCTGGGCATAAGGCCGTGGATTGTCGTGCACCAAAGAATGATAAGAAGAAGAAGAATCAAGCTAACATGGTTGAAAAAGCTGAATAAATGGAGGACTTGTGTGCCATGTTGTCTGAATGCAACTTGGTAGGAAATCCTAAAGAATGGTGGATAGATTCTGGAGCCACCCGCCATGTTTGTGCTAACAAGGAGTTATTTTCTTCTTATGCCCCCGCAGGACCCGACGAGACAATTTTCATGGGAAATTCGTCTACAGCCAAAATTGAAGGAGTTGGCAAGATTGCGCTGAAGATGACGTAGGGAAAAATAGTGACTCTAAACCAAGTTCTCCATGTTCCAGAAATTCGCAAGAATCTTGTGTCGACTTCACTTCTTGTCAAGAATGGATTCAAATGTATTTTTGTTTCCAATAGTGTTGTACTAAGTAAGAATGATATGTATGTAGGAAAAGGTTGCCTGAATGAGGGCCTTTTTAAGCTAAATGTAATAGCAGTTCATATCAATAAAGTGAATGCATCTTCTTACTTACTTGAGTCAAACGCTTTATGGCATTCGCGTTTAGGACACGTCAACTTCAAAACATTGCGAAAGATGATAAATTTAGAAGTATTGCCAAAATTTGATTGCATTAATTCCAAATGTCAAACATGTGTGGAATCAAAGTATGCTAAGCATCCTTATAAGTCCGTTGAAAGGAATTCAAGTCCTTTAGACTTAATTCACGCAGATATTTGTGACATGAAGTCAATTCCATCTCGCGGTGGGAAAAAGTATTTTATTACTTTTATTAACGATAGCACGAGATATTGCTATGTTTATTTACTTAATAGTAAAGATGAGGCAATTGATGCTTTCAAGCAATACAAGAGTGAAGTTGAAACACAACTAAACAAAAAGATCAAAATGATAAGAAGTGATAGGGGTGGCAAATAAGAATCTCCTTTTGAAGAAATATGTTTGGAGAATGGCATTATTCACCAAACAACTGCCCCTTACTCTGCACAATCTAACGGAATTGCGGAGAGAAAGAATTGAACATTGAAGGAGATGATGAATGCGTTGCTGATAAGTTCTGGCTTACCACAAAACTTGTGGGGGGAAGCTATACTTATAGCTAACCGAATAATCAATCGTGTACCTCATAGTAAAACACAGTCCATTCCTTATGAAAAGTGGAAAGGAAGGAAGCCCAGCTTGAAATACTTCAAAGTGTGGGGGTGTCTAGCTAAGGTACAAGTTCCTAAACCTAAAAGGGTTAAGATAGGTCCAAAAACGGTTGATTGTGTATTTATTGGATATAACCAATAGCAAGGCATATCGTTTTCTGGTTCATAAGTCAGAAAATTCGGAGATTCACGTTAATACGATAATAGAATCAGATAATGCTGAATTCTTTGAAACTATTTATCCGTATAAAAAGGAAAGTGAAGTGACATACCAAAAGTCAAAACGACCTCGGGAGGAAATAACAGATGGTATGCCTATTGAGGAAAATCTGAGAAGAAGTAAACGTCAACGGACATCTACTTCATTCGGTCCAGATTTTCTAACTTTTCTGTTAGAAAATGAACTCGTACCTTCAAGGAAGCAATGTCTTCATCAGAAGCAGAATATTGGAAATAAGCGGTCAATAGTGAAATAGAATCCATATTGAGCAACCATACATGGGAATTGGTTGACCTTCCTCCAGGTAATAAAACATTGGGTTCTAAATGGATTTTCAAGAAGAAAATGAAAGACGATGGTACTATTGACAAATACAAGGCAAGACTTGTTGTCAAAGGATTTAGACAGTGAGAAGGTCTTGACTATTTTGACACATACTCGCCGGTAACAAGAATTACATCCATTCGGATGCTAATAGTGTTAGCCGCCTTGTATGATCTTCAAATCCATCAAATGGATGTAAAAACAGCCTTCTTAAATGGTGATTTAGAGGAAGAAATCTACATGGACCAACCTGAAGGGTTTGTGGTTCCGGGAAAAGAAAAGAAGGTGTGTCGTCTTGTTAAGTCTCTTTATGGACTAAAACAAGCACCCAAGCAATGGCATGCGAAATTTGACCAAACAATGTTGTCAAATGGCTTTAAGATTAATGAATGTGATAAATGTGTTTACATTAAGAACGTTCCAAATCATATAGTCATTGTTTGCTTATATGTTGATGATATGCTAATAATGAGCAAAGATATTTGCATACATTGCGATAAAAGACTTAGGAGTTGCCGATGTAATTCTAGGAATTAAAATCAAGAGGACTCCACAGGGTCTAGCTTTGTCTCAATCACATTACGTGAAAATGGTACTTGAAAAATTCAAACATTTGGAATTTAGAAGTGCAAGAACTCCAATTGACTTAAATCATCATCTTATAAAGAATAAAGGTGAAAGTACGTCTCAATTGGAGTATGCTCGTGTGTTGGGAAACTTAATGTACATCATAAACTGTACACGACCTGATATAGCTTGTGCGATAAGTAAACTTAGTCGATTCACAAGTAATCCCAACAAACATCACTGGGTAGCAATGAAACGAGTTCTGGGATATTTGGAATATACCCAAGACTACGCTTTGCACTACAATAAATATCCTGCGGTTATCGAAGGATATAATGATGCAAATTGGATAACCGGCTCAACAGAAACAAAGTCCACAAGTGGATATGTTTTTACTGTTGGTGGAGGAGCAGTATCTTGGAAGTCTTCCAAACAAACGTGCATCGGTCGCTCTACAATGGAATCAGAGTTTATAGCTTTGGATAAAGCCGGTGAAGAAGCTGAATGGCTTCGGAATTTCTTAGAAGCCATTCCGTTCTGGCCAAAACCTTTGGCTCCTATTTCCGTTAGACAACTACTTTCTAGTGGAATTATCACTATTGATTATGTAAGATCAAAGGATAATGTGGCGGATCCGCTTACAAAAGGCTTAACTAGAGAGGGAGTTGAGAAATCATCTAAGGGAATGGGACTATGGCCGAGGACAAGTCAACATGGCGGTAACTCTACCTAGAATTTTGGATGTTCTGAGATCTAGGTTCAAGGAGCTCAAACAAAGTTGTGATTGACCGGTTCAACATTGTCAAAGTAAAATCTTTGGTCCCTTCTCGTGATGAAGACAATGTTCAGTAACAAGGATAGAACTTTACACGTTTTTTAATGATTACCTAAGTTTGATGTGATAGTTATCAAATAGTGTCAATCTAAAGGATTACACGTTTAGGAATCACCTATGTAAGTGTGAAGTAGAAGCCGCTTCAATGAGAATTCTGTAAGGCCAATTCTCTACGCACTTATGAGACCAGGCGGTGTTCATGGCTGAAACGAACACAACAATGAGAACTAAAAGACGGTTAAGGGTTGATTATGTGACATATGGTTGTCTAGGTATACACTAAAGTTCGACGGTTCAAAGATATCAAATCTACCGATTGACCGAGTATATCCGACATATGTTCACTACGGAAAGTTATCAAAGGGAAAACCTACTTATCCAGATGCAATTAATCCTTACTTGCAAATCAACAGCTTTCATTATGATCTTCTCTTGATACAACCATTCCCATTCAAGGTGGGGGATTGTTGGAACTTTAAGCTATTGGGGCTTTAAAGGTCGAGAGAAGTGTGATTGAAGAATGGAGGGAAATAGAATGTAGGGAAAAATGAAAAATCTGAAGAAGGTGAACTTTTGCCTTGCACTTTGTTCCCTCATTGGTGAGGGACCATATGTCACGACCCCAGCTTCAATCCCGATCTGATGGCGCCAAACTGATGACTAGGCAAGCCCGACCAATTAAATACTCCTCAACTCCAAATACGTAATCCGTTGAACAAGATATACGATTAAGATGGGCAAAAGTGCAAGGTTTCCAATCCGAATCTAAATAAAACAGTACGAAAAATAATAACGAATATTCCAAACACTCCCAATTAGATCTTGGAGGTTGACGCCACGTGCTGAGCCTCTAAGGTTAAACAGAGTAATATATCATAGTAATAAAGAATCTAGGATGATGGAAAGATAAATAAAATAAAGGGGAGGAGTTGGGTCCTGCGGACGGTCAGGCAGCTACCGCTCAAAGCAACTCCTGAAAATAAATCCAAGAAGACAACAACAGCTCCAACTAAAGTCTTCCGGAGCACCTGATCTAACACAATGGTGCACGGGAGTACAAGTGAGTACTTCCAACTCAGTCAGTTAGTAAACATATATAGATGGCTGAAAGTAAGAAAAATTCTCGAATATCAATATAAGCTATAGATCACAATTCCAGCACATAGAAACGGTGGAAGAACAACAATACCGAAGGAAAGTAAGACAAACAGGTATAAAATGCACTAGAATGCAATGCATGACATGACCGCCTGCGGCGCGCAGCCGATCCATTTGGGTTCTCGCGCTCACTGTGGGGGTTTCAGGATTCCCGGAGGGGCTCCTACAAGCCCAAGCGCAATATCATCGTCAGCATTCGCTGCGGTGTGCAGCCCGATCCACACTCAGTCCAGATATATATATGCATGCAAGCCACTCGGGCACAGTCAAATTGTTCATTTTTAGTTTCAATTATTAGGAATTATAGAGCTAAGTGTTTAAAACCTTTATTTATTTACTAAACATTTTCGAGGCAGTGTCTAACTCAGGACTGATATCATGAAATATGCTAAGCATCATGGAAACAGTGATAAGGATCCCTGAAAGATGCAAATGATAGGCACAAAGCCCCAAACATATTCATAAAATCCAAGTAGGATGATTACAAAAAAATTTCTAGTCAAGAACACAGTACGAACATCAATCGGAACGGACTAGGTCACAATCCCCAGTCACAATCGACCCCGCACTCGTCATAGAGTACGTGTCTCGCCTCAATATAGCGTCACAATGTGATATACCGGGGTTTCAAACCCTCAGGTCATCATCTACATCTATTACTCACCTCAAGCCGGCTGAAGACTAGCTCGCAATGCCCTTTCCTCTCGAATCGACCTCCTCGCGCGTCGAATCTGGCCAAAACCACAACGAATACGTTACAATGTGCCAAAGAAACATAACCCAATCGAAAAGACTCGAAAAATATCAAAAATCACGAAATTAGCAAAACCCGAGCCCCGGGCCCACTTCTCGAAATCCAGAAAACTTTACATCAAAACGATCCTTATCTCGCCACGAGTCTATACATATCAAACTCACAAGAATCGGAGTCCATTTGACCCCTCAAATCATCAATTTAAGCTCTCTTAAGTTTCAAGCCCTAACCTCCATTTTTGGCATTTAATCCCTTAAATTTCAGTGTTCAATCCATGATTTTTCACTATATAAACATAATCCGAGTCCAATAGTTCATACCTGATGAAGTCCCTTCGAATTCTCTTCAAAATCTCCCAAGAAACCGCCTAAGCCGAAGTCCAAAATATTTTTCTTCTCTTTCAAAATCGTGAAAACACTGTTCACTTAAACCCAGACCGTTTTCCGCTTCTGCGGTTAACATGCCGCATCTGCGGTCACCGCATATGAGACCAAACGATCGCTTCTACGATCTCACTTAAATTTCTCCGGACCGCTTATGCGGTCTAGAACCGCTTCTGCGGTCGCCGCATTTGTGGAACTACGTCCGCTTCTGCGGAAATTGCCAAGCCCTCAAGGACCGCTTCTGCGATCGCTCACCCACTTCTGCGGTCCATTTCCGCAGAAGCGAAAATACCAGATGACAGCAGCAACAGACCTGCAACACACCTCAAAACCTCTCGTTCAACCACCCGAATTCACCCCGAGGCCCCCAGGACCTCAACCAAAAATACCAATACATCCTAAAACTTCATTCAAACTTGTTCTCATCCTTAAAACACATCAAACAACACTAAAACCATCAAATCACATCGAATTCAAGCCTAAGTTTCTTAAAAACTACCGAATTACGCATTCGATCAAAAACCCAACCAAACGACGTCCAAATGACCTGAAATTTTACCCGCACATCCAAAATCACCTAGCGAAGCTACTGCAACTCTTGGAATTCCATTGCGACCCCCGGATCAAAATCTCACCTATCCACCGGAATTCGCCAAAATGCCAACTTTGCCAATTCAAGCCTAATTTTACTCCAGACTTCCAAAATCACTTCCGATCACACTCCTAAGTCACAAATCACCTCCCTAAGCTAACCGAGTCAATGGAATTCACATCCGAGCCTTCTAACTAATAAGTCAACATTCGGTTGACTTTTCCAACCCAAACCTTCCTTAAAGGGACTAAGTGTCTCATTTCCTATCCAAACCAATTCAATTCAACTCTAACTCACCCGTTGCTGATAATAAAACATGAAAGAGCAATAAATGGGGGAAACGGGGCTGTAATACATGAGACGACGGGTTGGGTCGTCACATCCTCCCCAACTTAAACAAACGCTCGTCCTCGAGCGGGTCGAGAAGCATACCTGAGGTCTCAAATAGGTGAGGATATCTGCTCCGCATCTCCTGCTCAGTCTCCCAAGTAGCTTCCTCTACGGGCCGACCTCTCCACTGCACCTTTACCGAAGCTATATCCTTTGATCTCAATCTCCGAACCTGACGACCCAAAATAGCCACAGGCTCCACATCATAAGTCAAGTCATCATCCAACTGAACCGTGCTGAAGTCTAACACATGGGACGGGTCCCCAACATACTTCCGGAGCATAGAAACGTGAAATACTGGGTGAACTCCCGACAAGCTGGGTGGCAAAGCAAGCATGTAGGCCACCTCCCCAACTCTCCTAAGTATCTCAAAAGGACCAATGAACCGTGGACTCAACTTTCCTTTCTTCCCAAATCTCATAACGCCCTTCATAGGCGAAACCTTCAACAAGACCTTCTCGCCCATCCATGTAGGATACGTCTCGAACCTTCCGGTCCGCATAACTCTTCTGACGCGACTGAGCTGTACGAAGTCTCTCCTGGATCACTTTCACCTTCTCTATAGCATCCTGAACCAACTCTGTCCCCAATAGTCTAGCCTCGCCGGGCTCAAACCAACCAACCGGAGATCTACACCGTCTCCCATATAAGGCCTCATACGGTGCCATCTGAATGCTGGACTGCTAGCTGTTGTTGT